>NC_088220.1:31865008-31897508 GCF_036934945.1 Oncorhynchus masou masou | reverse complement strand
AAGATGTTGTTTTACAACCATTACACAAAATCCAATCATTCAAAATAGCAAGACATTAAATGATTCAACACATAAAAACTTACCGTGCAGGTAAACACACACACTCACACACACACAGTCTCATTGCAGCCTTCTCAGAGAATAACCCTGTTTCTCAAACGAGTAGAATAATGGGGGGGAGAGGAGGTGGTGGAGGAGAGAGATGATTCTAAAACCAAGGGATGAATGGAGTGGAAGATTAAAGAAGAGGAGAGCAAATTGAAAGTATTGAGAAGAGAGAAGAGGAGTGTCAGTCTGAATAGAAAGAAATATGGAGGTGGAGAGGTAAATTGAGACATGATCCAAAGTGGAAGAGAGAAATGAAGACATGAAATGGAGGAGAAACATACACTCAGAAAGCAGGGGATGGTGAGGAACAGGAGAAGGAGTACTGTATTGTGGAAAAGAGACAAAGTGAAAGGAGAGATGTGGAGACAGAGAGGGAGACGTCCAGTATATTCGAATGAGAGATGAGGATGGGAAAATAGAAATGAGGAGATAGAAATGAAAAAGGTAGAGATGGAGAGAGGGAATTGGAAAAAGGTAGAGATGAAGAGAGAGAAATGGAAAAAGGTAGAGATGAAGAGAGAGAAATGGAAATGGTTGTCACGCCTTGGTCTTAGTATTTTGTGTTTTTAGTTAATTAGTTGGTCAGGCCAGGGTGTGACATGGGTTTATGTTATTGTGTTGTCGTATTGTTTTTTTTGTAGGCATTGGGATTGTGGTTGATTAGGGGTGTGTTTAGTTTAGGTTTGGCTGCCTGAGGCGGTTCTCAATCAGAGTCAGGTGATTCTTGTTGTCTCTGATGGGGAACCGTATTTAGGTAGCCTGGGTTTCACTGTGTATTTCGTGGGTGATTGTTCCTGTCTCTGTGTTAGTGTTCATCAGACAGGCTGTATAGGTTTTTTCACGTTCCGTTTGTTGTTTTTGTATTTATAAGTTATTTCATGTATCGTCTTTTGTTTCATTAAAAACATGAGTAACCAACACGCTGCATTTCGGTCCGACTCTCTTTCGACAAACGAAGAACGCCGTTACAGAATCACCCACCACACACGGACCGAGCAGCGTGTTAACAGGCAGGAGCCACAGGAGAGGCAACAGAAGCAGCTTCAGTGGGAGAGGCTGCACCACTTGGAGAATTGGACATGGGAGGAAGAACTGGACGGAAAAGGACCCTGGGCTCAGCCTGGTGAATATCGCCGCCTCAAGGAGGAACTAGAGGTGGCTAAAGCGGAGAGGCGTTGGTATGAGGAGGCAGCACGGCGACGTGGATGGAAGCCCGGGAATCAGCCCCAAACATTTCTTGGGGGGGGGGCTTTCAGGGAGTATGGCTACGCCAGGTAGGAGACCTGCGCAAACTCCCTGTGCTTACCGGGGGGCTAGAGAGACCGGGCAGGCACCTGTTATGCAGTGGTGCGCACGGTGTCCCCAGTGCGGGTGCATAGCCCGGTGCGGTATATTTCAGCTCCGCGTATCGGCCGGGCTAGATTGAGCGTCGAGCCAAATGCCATGAAGCCGGCTCTACGCATCTGGTCCCCAGTGCGTCTCCTTGGGCCGGCTTACATGGCACCAGCCTTGCGCTCGGTGTCTCTGGTTCGCCTACATAGCCCAGTGCGGGCTATTCCACCTCGCTGCACTGGCAGGGCGACCGAGAGTATTCAACCGGGTAAGGTTGGGCAGGCTCGGTGCTCAAGAGCTCCAGTGCGCCTGCACGGTCCGGTCTATCCAGTACCACCTCCACACCCCAGCCATACGGTAGCAGCTCCCCGCACCAGGATTCCTGTGCGTGTCTTCGGCCCAATACCACCAGTGCCAGCACCACGCATCAGGCCTACAGTGCGCCTCGCCTCTCCTGCGCTGTCGGAGCCTTTCTTCTCTCCTGCGCTGTCGGAGTCTCCCGCCTGTTCAGCGCTTCTAGAGCCTTCCTCCTCTACAGCGCTGCTGGAGTCTCCTGTCTGTTCAGCACTATCAGAGCCTTTCTCCTCTCCTGCGCTACCGGAGTCTTCCGCCTGTTCAGCGCTTCTAGAGCCTTCCTCCTCTACAGCGCTGCCGGAGCCTCCTGCCTGTTCGGAGCAGCCTGAGCTGCTAGTCTGCATGGAGCAGCCAGAGCTGCCAGTCTGCATGGAGCAGCTAGAGCTGCCAGTCTGCATGGAGCAGCTAGAGCTGCCAGTCTGCATGGAGCAGCTAGAGCTGCCAGTCTGCATGGAGCTGCCAGTCTGCAAGGAGCTGCCAGTCTGCATGGAGCAGCCAGAGCTGCCAGTCTGCATGGAGCAGCTAGAGATGCCAGTCTGCATGGAGCAGCCAGAGCTGTCAGTCTGCTTGGAGCAGCCAGAGCTGCCAGTCTGCAAGGAGCTGCCAGTCTGCAAGGAGCTGCCAGTCTGCAAGGAGCTTCCAGTCTGCAAGGAGCTGCCAGTCTGCATGGAGCAGCCAGAGCTGCCAGTCTGCATGGAGCAGCTAGAGATGCCAGTCTGCATGGAGCAGCCAGTGCTGTCAGTCTGCTTGGAGCAGCCAGAGCTGCCAGTCTGCAAGGAGCTGCCAGTCTGCAAGGAGCTGCCAGTCTGCAAGGAGCTGCCAGTCTGCAAGGAGCTGCCAGTCGGCAAGGAGCTGCCAAAGCTGTTAGTCTGCATGGAACAGTCAGAGCTGTCAGTCTGCAAGAAGCCGCCAGAGCTGTCAATCTGCAAGGAGCAGCCAGAGCCGCCAGTCAGCATGGAGCAGCCAGAGCCGTCAGTCAGCATGAAGCAGCCAGAGCCGTCATTCTGCCAGGATCCGCCAGTCAGCCAGACTCTTCCAGATCTGCCAGTCAACCAAACTCTTCCAGATCTGCCAGTCAGCCAGACTCTTCCAGATCTGCCAGTCAACCAAACTCTTCCAGATCTGCCAGTCAGCCAGACTCTTCCAGATCTGCCAGTCAGCCAGACTCTTCCAGATCTGCCAGTCAGCCAGACCCTTCCAGATCTGCCAGTCAGCCAGACTCTTCCAGATCTGCCAGTCAGCCAGACTCTTCCAGATCTGCCAGTCAGCCGGACTCCTCCAGATCTACCAGTCAGCCGGACTCTTCCAGATCTGCCAGTCAGCCGGACTCTTCCAGATCTGCCAGTCAGCCGGACTCTTCCAGATCTGCCAGTCAGCCGGACTCTTCCAGATCTGCCAGTCAGCCGGACTCTTCCAGATCTGCCAGTCAGCCAGACTCTTCCAGATCTGCCAGTCAACCAGACTCTTCCAGATCTGCCAGTCAGCCGTGACTCTTCCAGATCTGCCAGTCATGGAAGCCGGACTCTTCCAGATCTGCCAGTCAGCCGGACTCTTCCAGATCTGCCAGTCAGCCGGACTCTTCCAGATCTGCCAGTCAGCCGGACTCTTCCAGATCTGCCAGTCAGCCGGACTCTTCCAGATCTGCCAGTCAGCCGAGACTCTTCCAGATCTGCCAGTCAGCCGTAGACTCTTCCAGATCTGCCAGTCAGCCAGACTCTTCCAGATAGGAGAGGAGCCCAGAGTCGAGAGGGAGATCCACAAGGTGCCAGTACAGATGGAGAGAGAGAAATCCAGTGGAACAGAAAATGTAGAATCATGGAGAGAAGATGGGTAAAGAGAGAGGACTCTTCCAGATCTGCCAGTCAGCCAGACTCTGTCCAGATCTGGAAGAGAGGTAAAGATGGAGCCTGAGGAAATGGTTCTCAATCAGAGTCAGGTGATTCTTGTTGTCTGGATGGGGAACCGTATTTAGGTAGAGATGAGGTTTGAACTGTGTATTGGAGTGGGTGATTGTTCCTGATCTCTGTGTTAGTGTTCACCAGACAGGCTATATGAAGGAAAAAAACGTTCCGTTTGTTGTTTTTGTATTTATAAGTTATTTCATGATCGTCATTTGTTTCATTAAAAACATGAGTAACCAACACGAAATGCAGGTAGAGATGAAGAGAGAGAATGGAAAAAGATAGAACAAACGAAGAACGTAGAGAAGAGAGACAATGGTAGAGATGGAGAGAGAGAAATGGAAGAAGGTAGAGATGAAGAGAGAGAGAGAAATGGAAAAGGGTAGAGATGGAGAGAGAGAGAAATGGAAAAAGGTAGAGATGAAGAGAGAGAAATGGAATAGGGTAGAGATGGAGAGAGAGAGAAATGGAAAAGGGTAGAGATGGAGAGAGAGAGAAATGAAAAAGGTAGAGATGAAGAGAGAGAAATGGAAAAAGGTAGAGATGGAGAGAGAGAAATGGAAAAGGTAGAGAGATGGAGAGGGAGAAATTGAAAATGTAGAGATGGATAGCGAGAGAAATGGAAAAAGGTACAGATGGAGAGAGAGAAATTGAAAATGTAGAGGTGGAGAGAGAGATGGAAAAAGGTAAAGATGGAGAGAGAGAAATGGAAAAAGGTAGAGATGGAGAAGAGAGAGAAATGGAAAAAGGTAGAGATGGAGAAGAGAGAGAATTGGAAAAAGGTAGAGATGGAGAGAGAAATTGAAAAAGGTAAAGATGGAGAGAGAGAAATGGAAAAAGGTAGAGATGGAGAGAGAAATTGAAAAAGGTAAAGATGGAGAGAGAGAGAAATGGAAAAGGTAGAGATGAAGAGAAAAAAATGGAAACAGGTAGAGATGGAGAGAGAGAGAAATGGAAAAAGGTAGAGATGGAGAGAGAAATACAGATGAAAAAAGGATAAAGATAGAGAGAGAGAGAGACATGGAAAAGGTAGAGATGAAGAGAGAGAAATGGAAAAAACAGGTAGAGATGAAGAGAGAGACATGGAAAAGGTAGAGATGGAGAGAGAGAAATGGAAAAATGTAGAGAGGAAGAGAGAGAAATGGAAAAAGATAGAGATGAGAGAGAGAGAAATAGAGAGGAAGGAAAAAGGTAGAAGAAGACAGAGAAATGGAAAAAGGTAGAGAAGAGAGAGAAATTGAAAAAGGTAGAGAAGAAGAGAGAGAAATGGAAAAGGGTAGAGGATGAAGAGAGAGAAATGGAAAAAGGTAGAAAAGAGAGAGAAATGGAAAAAGGTAGAGATGGAGAGAGAGAGAAATGGAAAAAGGTAGAGATGAAGAGAGAGAGAAATGGAAACAAGTAGATATGGAGAAGAGAGAGAAATGGAAAAAGGTAGAGATGGAGAGAGAGAGAAATGGAATAGGGTAGAGATGGAGAGAGAGAGAAATGAAAAAGGGTAGAGATGGAGAGAGAGAGAAATGGAAAAAGGTAGAGATGAAGAGAGAGAAATGGAAAAAGGTAGAGATGGAGAGAGAGAAATGGAAAAGGTAGAGAGATGGAGAGGGAGAAATTGAAAATGTAGAGATGGATAGAGAGAGAAATGGAAAAAGGTACAGATGGAGAGAGAGAAATGGAAAATGTAGAGGTAGAGAGAGAGATGGAAAAAGGTAAAGATGGAGAGAGAGAAATGGAAAAAGGTAGAGATAGAGAGAGAGAAATGGAAAATGTAGAGATGGAGAGAGATGGAAAAAGGTAAAGATGGAGAGAGAGAGAAATGGAAAAGTTAGAGATGAAGAGAAAAAAATGGAAACAGGTAGAGATGGAGAAGAGAGAGAAATGGAAAAAGGTAGAGATGGAGAGAGAAATTGAAAAAGGTAAAGATGGAGAGAGAGAGACATGGAAAAGGTAGAGATGAAGAGAGAGAAATGGAAACAGGTAGAGATGAAGAGAGAGACATGGAAAAGGTAGAGATGGAGAGAGAGAAATGGAAAAATGTAGAGAGGAAGAGAGAGAAATGGAAAAAGATAGAGATGAAGAGAGAGAGAAATGGAAAAAGGTAGATATGGAGAAGAGAGACATGGAAAAAGGTAGAGATGGAGAGAGCGAGAAATGGAAACAGGTACAGATGGAGAGAGAGAGAAATGGAAAAAGGTAGAGATGGAGAGAGAGGGAAATGGAAAAAGGTAGAGATAGAGCAAGAGAGAAATGGAAAAATGTAGAGATGAATAGAGAGAAATGGAAAAATGTAGAGATGGAGAGAGAGACATGGAAAAAGATAGATATGGAGAGAGGAATTGGAAAAAGGTAGAGATGAAGAGAAAGAAATGGAAAAGGGTAGAGATGGAGAGAGAGACATGGAAAAGGTAGAGATGAAGAGAATCATGAAGAGACAGAAGAAGTAGGAAGATGAAAGGATCTGTAATAAATATTAGGGGTTGAGGGGAAAGAGAGATGGGGTGAGGAGGACATAGCAGCGGAAAATGAAGAAAGGGGGGGAGAGAGGGAGAGAGAATGGCGGGAAGAGACAGAAAAGGGGAAAGAATGATGGAGAGAGAGGAGGATAGTAGAGAGAGGAGGGGAAAGGGAGGGAGAGATGGAAGAGAAGAAAGCCTTCAGCGATGAGACCATTACAGGGGGATAATAAAGAGTTCCACTCTGTCACACGCGCCATTCCAGCAGCATCACACTGACCCCAAAGTGTCAACAAGCTAATAGACTGAGTATCAGCGCATTAAGACATGTCCCCAACGCATATATACTGAACAAAAATGTAAACGCATCAATTTCAACAATTTTACTAAGTTACAGTTCATATAAGGAAATCAGTCGATTGAAATAAATAAATTAGGCTCTAATCTATGGATTTCACATTACTGGGCAGGAGTGCAGCCATTGGTGGGCCACTTGGGAGCCAGGCCCATCTACTGGGGAGCCAGGCCCAGCCAATCAGAATGAGTTGTTCACAGCAAAAGGGCTTTATTACAGACAGAAATACTCCTGAGTTTCATCAGCTGTCCAGTTGGTTGGTCTCAGACGATCCTGTAGGTGAAGAAGCCAAATGTGGTCTGCGGTTGTTACACGTGAGGCCGGTTGATCGTACTGCCAAATTCTCTAAAACGATGTTGGAGGTGGCTTATCATAGAGAAATGAACATTCAATTTTCTGACCCAGCTCTGGTGGACATTCCTGCAGTCAGCATGCCAGTTGCACGCTCCCTCAAAACTTGAGACATCTGTGGCATTGTGTTGTGTGACAACTCTGAGGTCTTTCATTGTCCCCAGCAAAAGGTGCAACTATGTAATGATCATGCTGTTTAATCAGCTTCTCGATATGGCACTCCTGTCAGGTGGATGGATTACCGTGACAAAGGAGAAATGCTCACTAACAGGGATGTAAACAAATTTGTGCACAACATTTAGAGAAATAAGCTTTTTGTGCACATATGGAACATTTCTGGGATCTTTTATTTCAGCTCATGAAACATGGGACCAACACTTTACATGTTGCGTTTATATTTTTGTTCCCTCAGTGAATAGAAACACACACACACACTACACAACAACACATACACACACACAGACACACAGGATTCAGACAAAGCCTCTTTTGTAGACACAGGGATATCAGAAAGACCACAGATGTTGGTTATTCAAATGAATGTTTGCTCACGAAACACCACATTTTCTATTGATGTTCACTGCAAGATAGACTCCATAAATCCAATAGATAAAACTCAATGTTTTATGAGCCACATTGGGCCATCCTATACCCTTCTGAGAACTGAATCGTCTCCATAGACACGCTCTACAAAGTCATTCCAGCAGAACAATGATATTTATAATAACTCGACCTGGGACTTCTTTTCTTTTCTGCACACTGACACACACTCTCTTTGATCTCATCCTCTCTCTCTATCCCTTCCTACAGCCCCGTTTATACCTGGTTCTAACATGCGATCTTGTCCAAATTCTGATTATGCCCACATTTCCAGACGGGTGTAGAGAATCAAAAGACACGTTGTGGTCTGATTGGGATCAGATCACCATGCCCACCTCCGGTGGTAGTCAGACACACATTGTGTCTGGATATCTTACATGTGTCGACAGATCTTGACATCATTATTCCTCCCTCTAAAATCATTGACAAGTGGAACCATTGACTAGTCATGAATATGTGTCTTACAATAAATAAATAAATATTATTTTGAAGGAATTGCTGTGAAATAATTTGCATAAAGGAAGGGACCGGGAAATCTGGTCACAGGGCAGACACAGTGGACAGATAACAGACACATTTTGATACCATGTGTAGATACATTTCTGGAAATGTGGGCACATTCAGAATGTGGACAAGATCAGGAGAAAGGACCCATGTTAGCACCAGGTATAAATGGGACTTATCTGTCTGTCTACTTTGTTTGTTTCTTTCCTGAGCAGTATGAGCTCTCGCTCCCCCTCCCTCTCTTCTTCCCCTTCAGTCTCTCTACCCCACCCACACTCCATCACTCCCCCTCCCTCTCTCCTTCCCCCCTTAGTCACTCCATCCATCCCACCCACCCCACCCGACCCCTCCCTCTCTCCTTCCCCTCTAAGCCTCTCCCACCACCCTCCTTCCCTACCCCTCTCTCTCTCTCCCCCTGTACTCTAGGGATTGTGGTTGTGAGCAGAAAGAGCAGACTGCAGGCCCAGTGTTTGTTAATCTGAGTGGAGCGGGAGAGAAGGACGGATGAAGAGGAAAGCCTGAGATTAACTGAGACACACACACACACACACATACCCACATGCACACACAGGCACACATTCACACTTATAGGACGCTCCACTGACTGAAGTTATAGTAAGTCAACCCTTTAGAGAACAAATGTGTGAAGATGATGTGAGTGTATGGAGAAAAGTCCTTCACCTTACCCTCTTGTTCTATCTGACGTTGTTTATTGTAACTTTTCCAGGAATTGTAGACCTAGTGGGCACAAACGTCAGTTCAACATCTTGTTTTGATTTACATTTGGTAAATCTAACGTGAATTCAACGTGAAATCAGCAAAACATTTCACCATGCCATTGGATTTAGGTTAAAAGTTGAGTAAAAAAAAATGAAATGCCCTTACGTTGATAACTTGTTGCAAAAGAATACGTTTTCCACATGGATTCAATGTCATCACAATAATTTGGGGGGTTTAAATGACGTGTTTTTATCCAGTGGGGACCTCCTTGGTGAGTCAACCAGTTTTCAGTCCCCTGCCTTAAATATTTACAGTGACCAATCAGGGCTCTTAATTGAATCTGTGGGCCCTCCCTCCGGGGAGACAGGCTTCTATCAGAGCCAATTAGGAGCATACAAGGCTGACAGTAATGGGTGCTATCTGACTGCTGCTCAGTGAGGGGGGGGGGCGGCAGGTATGATACAGGCTGCAGTAGTGACGCACCTTCCCCTCCTCTCCTCATCTCCTCCTCCCAGTAAGCTAATACATGGGACAGGATGGCAGATACTGGAGGAAGAGGGGGTGAGGAGGATGGGGTGGAAGGTTTGGGGGTGCTCAGAACTCTAACTCAATCAGATAGTAGCTGTCTTCCCCCTTACTGTTTTATTACTGCTGTCTAAGCACAGAGAGAGAAGAGCAGGAGGGGGAGAGGGTGGGAGAGAAGAGAGAGGGCAGGAAGGGGAGAGAGAGGGAGAGAAAGAGCGAGAGAGAGAGAAGAGAGAGAGGAAGAGAAAGGGAGAAGAAGAAAGACATGGTTAGTGGGGGTGAAATACAGAAAAAGAAAGGGAAAGGGGGATACCAAGTCAGCTGAATGCATTCAAACGAAATATGTCTTCCGCATTTAACCCAACCCCTCTGAATCAAAGAGGTGCCGGGCTGAGGGATTTAGAGAGATACTTTTGAAGAGGAGGATACAATCTGACGATGAACACAGTCAGCCAGAGTGATTCATGCCCTCTTACACATTGGGGCTCAAAGAAACTCATCAATTTCAAGAACTATCAAAAATGTGTTTTATTGTCCGTGCTTTCAGAAATGTTCAGCCAATGAAAAACTGTAAGTGCTGGGGGAGAAGTTAAACTCTTCTGATGTTATTGTGGATGCCAAAGTGATGTCACAATCTACTACATTCACATTCTTCTAAATTCAACCACAGCTATATTCTACTACAGAAATTATACGACAGTCATATTCTACTACAGTCACATTTTACTACAGTCACATTTTACTACAGTCACACTACTACAGTCACACTATACTACTGTCACATTCTACTACAGTCACAATCTACTACAGATATTCTACTAAAGTCACTCTTATTGCAGTCACATTCTACTACAGATATTACATTACAGTCACATTAAACTACAGTTTTCATTCTTCTACATTCTACTGCAGTCACATTCTATTACAGTCACATTTTACTACAGTCACATTCTACTACAGTCACACTATACTACTGTCACATTCTACTACAGTCACATTCTACTAAAGATATTCTACAACAATCACACTCTTACTACATTCACATTCTACTACAGATATTACACTACAGTCACATTCAACTACAGTTTTCATTCTTCTACATTCTACTGCAGTCACATTCTACTGCAGTCACATTCTGCTCCAGTCACAATCTACTACGATCAGATTCAACTACAATCACATTCTACTGCAGTCACATTCTACTACAGTCACATTATACTACAGTCATAATCTACTATAGTCACATTCTACTACAGTCACATTCTACTACAGTCATAATCTACTCCAGTAATATTCTACTACAGTCACATTCTAATACAGTCATATTCTACAACATTTTTCATTCGATAACAGTCATAGTCTACTACAGTCACATTCTACTACATTCACATTCTACTATAGTCAAATTCTGCTACAGTCACATTCTACTATAGTCACATTCTACTATAGTCACATCCTACTACATTCTACTCCAGTCACATTCTACTACAGTCACATTCTACTACAGTCATAATCGACGACAGTCACATTCTACTACAGTCACATTCTACTACAGTTACATTATATAACAGTCATAATCTACTACAGTCACATTCTACTACAGTCACATTTTACTACAGTCACACTCTATTACAGTCACACTCTACTACAGATTTTACATTACAGTCAAATTCTACTACAGTCACATTCTCCTGCAGTCACATTCAACTACAGTCATAATCTACAACAGTCATATTCTACTACAGTCACATTCTAATACAGTTACATTCTATAGCAGTCCTAATCTACTACAGTCACATTCTACTATAGTCAAATTCTACTTCAGTCACATTCTACTACAGTCACATTCTTCTACATTCTACTCCAGTCATATGCTACTACAGTCACATTCTACTATAGTCATAATCTATTACAGTCACATTCTACTACAGATATTCTACTACAGTCACATTCTACTATAGTCACATTCTATTACAGTCACAATCTACCACAATCACATTCTACTACAGATATTACTTTACAGTCACATTCAACTACAGTTTTCATTCATCTACATTCTACTGCAGTCACATTCTACTGTAGTCACATTCTACGACAGTCACATTCTACTACAGTCACATTCTACTACAGTCATAATCTACTACAGTCACATTCTACTACAGTCACATTCTAATACAGTCACATTCTACAACAGTCACATTCTACTACAGTCACAATCTACGACAGTCACATTCTACTACAGTCACACTCTACTACAGTCACATTCTACTACAGTCATAATCTACTCCAGTCATATTATACTACAATCACATTCTACTACAGTCACACTCTACTACAGTCACATTCTACATCAGTCATAATCTACTCCAGTCATAATCTACTACAGTCACATTCTACTACAGTTACATTCTTCTACATGCTACTGAGATCACATTCTACTGCAGTCACATTGTACTCCAGTCATATTTGTCACACCCTGACCATAGTTTGCTTTGTATGTTTCTATGTTTTGGTTGGTCAGTGTGTGAGCTGAGTGGGCATTCTATGTTACATGTCTAGTTTGTCTAGTTCTATGTTTGGCCTGATATGGTTCTCAATCAGAGGCAGGTGTTAGTCATTGTCTCTGATTGGGGACCATATTTAGGTAGCCTGTTTGGTGTTGGGTTTTTGTGGGTGATTGTCCTTGTTCCTGTCTCTGTGTTACTTTGCACCAGTATAGGCTGTTTCGGTTTTCGTGTTACGTTTCTTGTTTTGTAGTGTTTGTGTTTAGTTGTTTTCATTAAACATGAATCTCAATAGCCACGCCGCATTTTGGTCCGACTCTCCTTCACCTAAATATTCTACTACAGTCATATTATACTACAGTCACATTCAACTACAGTCACATTAACTACAGTCATAATCTACTACAGTCACATTATACTACAGTCATAATCTACTCCAGTCACATTCTACAACAGTCACATTCTACTACATTCTACTCCAGTCAAGTTCTTCTCCAGTCATATTCCACTACAGTCATAATCTACTACAGTCACATTCTACTAGAGTTACATTCTTCTACATGCTACTGCGATCACATTCTACTTCAGTCACATTGTACTCCAGTCAAATTCTACTACAGTCATATTATACTACAGTCCCATTCTACTACAGTCACATTCTTTTACAGTCATAATCTACTACAGTCACACTCTACTAGAGTCACATTAAACTACAGTCACATTCTACTACAGTCACATTCTAATACAGTCACATTCTATTACAGTCACATTCTATAGCATTCCTAATCTACTACAGTCACATTCTACCAGTGGTGGGCCGTCAGGGCCAGCAAGGCCTTCTCTGCTGGCCTAAACATCATCAGAATATAATTTTTTTTTAAATATATTTTCCCACAAATATGTATTAAATTATTCCCCAGAGTAAGAGTTACAGTCTTCATTTCATAACGTTCCTCTTGGTTGCACTGCTTCCAGCCCCAGGTTGAGATTTGGAGGGCTGGTCTTTATGTTAGATATTTTATCCAATCATATTCAGCCATTATGTGTTGCCAGGGGTCTAAAATCTGCCCTCGGGCCTTCAGAATCAACAGTGCGGGTGCTTGTAGCTTAAAGTGAATGGAAATTAAAATTTAGTGTCAACCAATCAGCTTTAGAGTTGGCTATTGTACGCCTGCTGGCTGGCTCCAGTGTTACACAGGAGCCAGCTAGCAGGCGTAGTGCCTGCACGTCTTTTGATTGGATTACCAATATTGAGAGGCAGGTCCTATATGGGCAGGTCTCAGAACTAGGAAACTGAAATTGATAAACTAATTAATTTGCGTACGACTAAGCAGTTTTGTAAACCCACAATGGCAGAAGGAGAAGATAACGATTTGGTTGAGGATATAATTATAATGCCATTCTCAAGACAAACTTTTCAAGAAAAGTTAGACATTGTCAGGAGAGGTAGACGCCGACGCTACAAAGCCGACGCTACAAAGACAGGCTCCGAGAAGCACTGCAAACTGTACTGCTGGGAATGCCTATTATTTGCAAGTGATTGATTTGGTGTTTGGAGCCACACTGGCTTTGCAAACCTGAGTTGTCTAACCAAGGCAGCAACGAGACACCAAACTACGGCTGGGAATTTACAAACAATGGTCCTGCTGAAAACTTTTGGGGACACCCGAGTGGATCTACAGCTCAACGAACAAGCGCGCAGGGCAACGAAGCTGCACAATGAAAAGGTATTGTACTCTTCCCCTGCAATTCTCTGAATAAAAATGTCAATGTCAAGGTGACGCAAAGCCTGGTTATACTGCGTTTCTGTCTAAATGTATAGTGTCTAGAGCCATGGCATCATAATGATGGTAATAAGAGGTGGATTAATTCGGGTGGGACTGTGTAGGACTTCACTGAAGGCCCAGGCCCCAGAACCACGGCACGCTACTGCATTCTACTATAGTCAAATTCTACTACAGTCACATTCTACTACAGTCACATTCTGCTACAGTCATAATCTACTCAAGTCATATTATATTACAATCACATTCTACTACAGTCACACTCTACTACAGTCACATTCTACTACAGTCAAATTCTACTACAGTCACATTCTACTACAGATATTCTACTACATTCTACTCCAGTCATAATCTACTACAGTCAAAATCTACTACAGTCACAATCTACTACAGTTACATTCTACTACAGATATTACACTACAGTCACATTCAACTACAGTTTTCATCCATCTACATTCTACTGCAGTCACATTCTACTGCGGTCACATTCTAATACAGTCACATTCTACTACAGTCACATTCTATAACAGTCATAATCTACTACAGTCACATTATACTACAGTCATACTCTAGTACAGTCACATTCTACTTCAGTCACCTTCTACTACAGTCATATTGTACTACAGTCATAGTCTCCTCCAGTCACACTCTACTACAGTCATATTCTACTACAGTCACATTCTCCTACAGTCACATTCTACGACAGTCATATTCTACTTAATTCTACTACATTCACATTCTTTTACAGTCACATTCTACTCGTCACATTCTACGACAATAACATTCTACTACAGTAACATTCTACTACAGTCACATTCTACTAGTCATATTCTACTACAGTCACATTGTATTACAGTCATATTCTACTACAGTCACATTGTACTACAGTCACATTCTACAACACTCATATTCTACTACAGTCACATTCTACTACAGTTATATTGTTCTAGTCATATTCTACTACAGTCACATTCTACTACAGTCACATTCTACTACAGTTATATTATACTACATTCACATTGTATTACAGTCACATTATACTACAGTCACATTCTAAAATGCAGTCTTTCAGAATAACGGACACAGAACAAGCCCACCGTTCTCTCACTATGGGACCTCTATCTCTCTGATCCCAGGCCAGAGACACCCAAAGCTATCTGAGTGAGCCAGCAAGGGCATTCTGCTTGACTGGGGGAGAGTCAGGGGTGCATATGGGCAGAAGGTCAGAGAGTGAGAGAGGGGGGTTGAGGGTGATCCTGATGGTGGCACATAGCGGCCAAGTGTATGTTTGTGTGTCTGTGTGTGTGTGAGCATCAAAGCCTCAAGTCATGCCACGCTGCCTCGAAACCCTCCTGTCACCTAGACCTGTTGGCAACCTCTGCTAAGTGGGAAATGTGCTTTGTGGTTAGAGAGAGCTAACCCTTCTCCCTCATCCACACAAAGCTCTGGGGTTTACACAGAGAAAAGCACTCACATCACATAGAGACAATTCACCCTAAATAATTCCCCCAGAGTGATTCATCCATGATGCCCTATTACACATTAATGCTTACAGAAACTCATCAATTTGAAGAACCATCAAAAATGTGTTTTATTGTCCGTGCTTTCCGAAATGTTCAGCCAATGAAAAACTGTAAGCGCCGAGGGGAAGTTAAACCTTTCTGATGTCATTGTGGGTGCCAAAGTGATGTCACGTTCTACTAGTCACATTCTACCAGTAGTAGTAAAATCAGTGGGGAAGTCAAGCCAAGCCAGTAAAAAGACATATTACAACCTACAGTGCATCCGGGAAGTATTCAGACCGCATGACTTTCTCCACATTTTGTTTCTTACAGCCTTATTCTAAAATTGATTCAATATTTTTTTCCCTCATCAATCTACACACAATATACCCCACAATGACAAAGGGCCAACAGGTTCTTAGAAATGTTTGGTTATTTAAAAAAAAATGTCAAACTGAAATACTTTATTTACGTAAGTATTCAGAGCCTTTGCTGCTATGACACTCCAAATTGAGCTCAGATACACCCTGTTTCCATTGATCATCCTTGAGCTGTATCTACAACTGTGGTAAATTCAATTGATTGGACATGATTTGGAAAGGCACACACCTGTCTATATAAGGTCCCACAGTTGACAGTAAAGCTAACTAAAAAGCATCATTCCCCAAGAGAGGATAGCTTTCACTTCCGCAGTGATGAAACCACAAACTTCTTTGACTAAAAGATCATTATCATTAGAAAACAAATGACGGACTCCTCTTTGAATATGCGTATTTCTCCAAACGCCTAGCTGTCCTGAGTCAGCATAGAACTGCCAGGACCTAGGATCAATGGAGTCACTCAAGTTTTTTTATCCTATATCTCTTGACACATTCATGAAAATATTCATGGCCTCTAAATCTTCCAGCTGCATACTGGACCCTATTCCAACTAAACTACTGAAAGAGCTTGTTACTGTGCTTGGCCCTCCTATGTTGAACATAATAAATGTCTCCCTAACCCCCGGATGTGTACCAAAGTCACTAAAAGTGGCAGTATTAAAGCCTCTCTTGAAAAAGACCAACCTTGACCTGGAAATTTTTAAAAACACTATCAGCCTAGATCGATTCTCTCATTCCTTTCAAAAATAATTTTTAATCTAGACCCCAAAATCGAGACTGCACTCTTGAAGGTGGTTAATTACCTTTTACAGTTTTTCCCATTTGTTTACACACTTAAATTGGAACTTGAAACGCAATCACCGAAACCTGAAACTCATGTACCAAATCCCAAAACCAAGTACGCAAAATTGCAAGCACAATTCCTGCTTTACACTCAGTTGTCAATTCTATATCACACTTTTTGCAAAACACTACACACAGTTCTCAACATTAGGCACAACATTCAAAAATAAAATCTCTTTAGTGCCTTTGGAAAGCAAAGCCAATCACAATGCCAGCTCTATATACCAATTCGCAACACCCAATCCTCACAGCTGTAAACACTAGTTGCTGAATTGTTCACTTAGAAGCTTTAGTACTATAAAAGGCCACAGATGAGCTCACCTGTTTTGCAGGAAAATGGAAGTCAATGGTGAAGCAAGAGCTAGAGGTGACGGAGGGAGAGTAAGAGGAGGACGAGGAAGGACAGTTGTCTCAGATGAGATCAGGGCCACATTGGTTGTGCTCAACCATGGATTGAGGCTGGGCAAAGTTCAGCCCAACCTGAGCCGCTACAGGGTTGCATCTATCATCCGTACATTCAGAAATGAGAACCGGTAAGTTACCTACCATCTACACTATGTTCTTTATGTATGTATACTGCAGTATACTGCAGTCCGAAATATCAGTAGGTCTAGGTTAATCAGTGATTGTTGGCATATGTTACAGTAATGTAACTTCATATCAAAAGAAAATAGATTATTTTAGCTTACTGTAACCAATCATATCATATTTGTGGATCTTCTGCAGAAATGAGAGTCGGCCAGGCCATGGTGGAAAGACACTGGCTGTTCACACCGGAACAGGACCCCGCTATTGTGAACATGGTGGTGGCAAACAATACCATTAGACTAGGAGAAATCCAGAACCACATAATTGCAGACAACACAATATTCAATAACATTCACCAGGTGGGCTTGTCTACATTGGACCGTGTATTACAGCACAACCGAATCCGGATGAAACAGGTCTACATGGTGCCATTAGAGCGAAACTCAGATAGGGTTAAAGAACAGCACTATAAATATGTGCAAGTAAGTACTATACTGTGAATTTTCTATCATATTGTTAAGGGAATTTTTATCAATGATGACTAATTATGTATACATTTCAATCTGGACTGACTAGTCCAAATGCTATTATGTACTGTACATATATGAATTTTCTCTCTTGTTCCCATTCCCAATTGTATATAATATAGTCAGGAGTTTAGAACAGTGCCTTGGTACAAATGGATGAACTATCTCCAGATGGCAGGGATGGACTCTAGACTGTCTAGAATGCTATCTACACGGACTGACCTTGGCTACAGGCGAGGAGGGAAGGCTCGAGAACTATAGGGCCTCTCTACCGGTGTCATGAAGAGATAGAACATTTAGAAAACACTGACGTCATTTTCAGTTTATAACCTGTGGAAAAATGTGTATATATCAGTACTCTCTTGAATTAAACGCTGTTACCTGACTTTTAAGACCGGGGCTCTGTCCATTCTTATAAAAATATTGGGTCTTACAAACCCTTCGAATGCATCGACAGAGTATTTAATTCTGATTGGGAACCAATACAGAGGAATTTAGAATTCCTTTAACACATATCACGACTGGATAGACACATTACAGTACTGTAATCCAGTGTATTGTGCCTTACCATATTGACTGCTCTAGGTCTATGTCACATATTGACTTGTTGTCTGTTTCAGAGAGTCTTGGAGCAGGATGCCGCTGCAATTCAGCACGTTTATATTTACATTGAGGCTGGCTTCAACCTAGCAAAAATAAGGGGACGGGGACGGAACATTATTGGCCACCGTGCCATTGTGAATGTCTCTGGATAGCGTGGAGGGAATATCACCATGTGCGCAGCCATTAGCCAGCAAGGCATCCTCCATCACCATGCCATGGTGTCAAACCAAGGCTCTGCATCTGTCCTCGTGCTCCAAGACCTTAGCGCTGCTTTTGACACCATCGATCACTACATACTTTTGGAGAGATTGGAAACCCTAATTACTCTACACAGACAAGTTCTTGCCTGGTTTAGATCTTATCTGTCAGAAAGATATCAGTTTGTCTCTGTGGATGGTTTATCTTTTGACAACTCAATTGTACGCTCCGATGTTCCTCAAGGTTCCATTTTAGGACCACTATTTTTTTCACTATATATTCTACCTCTTGTCATTCGGAAACACAAGTTCCACTGCTATGCAGACGACACACAGCTGTACATTTCAATGAAACGTGGTGAAACCCCAAAATGTCCTACCCCGGAAGCCTGTGTTTTAGACATAAGGAAGTGGATGGCTGCAATGTTTAATTTTTGAACTCGGACTAAACAGAAATGCTAGTTCTAGGTCCAAAGAAACAAATTTATCTGCTGGTGGATCTGACAATTAATCTTGATGGTTGTACAGCGTCTCAAATTAAACTGTGACTTCAGCATTACTTTGGACCCTGATCTCTTTTTTGACTAAAATATCAAGAATTAAAAGGACAGCTTTTTTCCATCTTTATAAAACTGCAAAAATATGTTTTTTTTGTTTTTTTTGGGGGGGGGGTACAAAAATGGTACAGAGATGCTCATCCATGCTTTTGCCACTTCTAGATAAAACTACTGCAAAGCTCTACTCTATGGCTACCCAGATAAAGCATGAAATAAACTTCAGTTAGTGCTAAACACGGCTGCTAGAATCTTGACTAGAACCAAAAGATTGTGTCATAATTACTCCAGTGCTAGCCTCTCTACACTGGCTTCCTGTTAAGGCTAGGGCTGATTTCAAGGTTTTACTGCTAACCTACAAAATAAAATAAAAAAAAACAAAAGTGAAAAAAAAAAACAATACAAAATTTACAGTATACATTACACACACAAAAGTTTAAAAGGAATAGAGACATTTCAAATGTCATATCACGGCTATGTACAGTGTTATAGCGATGTGCAAATACTTAAAGTTGTAATGGTTTTCCTCTGGGGAAAGAGAGGCGGACCAAAATGCAGCGTGGTTAGTTTTGTGCATCTTTAATAAAGATGAAAGTAAAACAATCTACAAAACAAGAAAAACCAAAACAGTCCTATCTGGTGCCACAAACACAAAGACAGGAACAATCAATCACAAAAACCCAACACAAAAAAAGGCTACCTAAATATGGTTCCCAATCAGAGACAATGACTAACACCTGCCTTTGATTGAGAACCATATCAGGCCAAACATAGAAATAGACAAACCAGACACACAACATAGAATGCCCAACCAGCTCACGTCCTGACCAACACTAAAACAAGGAAAACACACAAACGATGGTCAGAACGTGACAAAAGTAGAAAAGAGAAAATACATAAACCTAAATATGTTTTTTGTTCTTCACTGGTTGACCTTTTTTTGTGGCAACAGGTCAGAAATGTTGCTGCTGTGATGACATACTGTGGTATTTCACCCTATAGATATGGGAGTTGATCAAAATTGGATTTGTTTAGGATTTCTTTGTGGGAAATATGTGTCTCTAATATGGTCATATATTTGGCAAGAGGTTAGGAAGTGCAGATCAGTTTCCACCTTATTTTGTGGGCAGTGTGCACATAGCCTATTTTCTCTTGAGAGCCAGGTCTGCCTACGGCGGCCTCTCTCAATAGCAAGGCCATGCTCACTGAGTTTGTACATAGTCAAAGCTTTCCTTAATATTGTGTCAATCCCAGTGGTCAGGTATTCTGCCACTGTGTACTCTCTGTATTCCAGTTTGCTGCTTTTTTTGTCAATTATTTCCAATGTGTCAAGTAATTCTATTTTTGTTTTCTCATGATTTGGTTGGGTCTAATTGTGTTGCTGTCAAGGGGACCTGTGGGGTCTGTTGGTGTTTGTGAACAGAGCCCCAGGACCGGCTTGCTTAGGGAACTCTCATCTAGGTTCCTATCTCAGTATATCACGATTTAGGGAAAACCCAGATGCAGACAGTGTCGAAGTAACAAAAGTGTATTACTAGAACAGGGGGCAGGCAAAACGACAGCTCAAGGGTAGGCAGAGGTCAGTAATCCAGATCAGAGTCTAAAAGGTACAGAACGGCAGGCAGTCTCAGGGTCAGGGCAGTCAGAGGTCAGTAATCCAGATCAGAGTCTAAAAGGTACAGAACAGCAGGCTGTCTCAGGGTAAGGGCAGGCAGAGGTCAATAATCCAGATCAGAGTCTAAAAGGTACAGAACGGCAGGCAGTCTCAGAGTCAGGGCAGGCAGAGGTCAGTAATCCAGATCAGAGTCTAAAAGGTACAGAACGGCAGGCTGTCTCAGGGTCAGGGCAGGCAGAGGTCAGTAATCCAGATCAGAGTCTAAAAGGTACAGAACGGCAGGGTCTCAGGGTCTCAGGGTCAGGGCAGGCAGAGGTCAGTAATCCAGATCAGAGTCTAAAAGGTACAGAACGGCAGGCTGTCTCAGGGTCAGGGCAGGCAGAGGTCAGTAATCCAGATCAGAGTCTAAAAGGTACAGAACGGCAGGCTGTCTCAGGGTCAGGGCAGGCAGAGGTCAATAATCCAGATCAGAGTCTAAAAGGCACAGTCTCAGGGTCAGGCAGGCAGAGGTGTAATCCAGATCAGAATCTAAAAGGTACAGAACGGCAGGCTGTCTCAGGGTCAGGGCAGGCAGAGGTCAATAATCCAGATCAGAGTCTAAAAGGTACAGAACGGCAGGCTGTCTCAGGGTCAGGGCAGGCAGAGGTCAATAATCCAGATCAGAGTCTAAAAGGTACAGAACGGCAGGCTGTCTCAGGGTCAGGGCAGGCAGAGGTCAATAATCCAGATCAGAGTCCAAAAGGTACAGAACGGCAGGCAGTCTCAGGGTCAGGGCAGGCAGAGGTCAGTAATCCAGATCAGAGTCTAAAAGGTACAGAACGGCAGGCTGTCTCAGGGTCAGGGCAGGCAGAGGTCAATAATCCAGATCAGAGTCTAAAAGGTACAGAACGGCAGGCTGTCTCAGGGTCAGGGCAGGCAGAGGTCAATAATCCAGATCAGAGTCTAAAAGGTACAGAACGGCAGGCTGTCTCAGGGTCAGGGCAGGCAGAGGTCAGTAATCCAGTGAGGTGGGGCGAGGTATAGAACGGCAGGCAGGCTCAGGGTCAGGGCAGGCAAAATGGTCATATCCGTTAAAACTAGAAAACAGGAGACAAAGGGCTGTGAGACATGGGTTTGATTTTAGACACATGAAATGTGGGATGTATACCGAGGTTGCGCGGCAACGGAAGACAAACAGCAGAGGGGCTAATGACCTTGGAGATGTAGGTATCCAGGTAATGACGACAAGCGGACCGCCACCGGACCCCGGCTACCCGGTATCATCTCGGACAGAAGGTATGGCTGTCCATCCGGGATCTGCCCCTCCGGGTGGATTCCCGCAAACTTTCCCGCCGGTTTTACAGGACGGCAGGCTGGCTCAGGGTCTGGGCAGGCAGAATGGGTCAAAACCGGGAAAACTAGAAAACAGGAACTATAGAAAAGACAAGAGCAATTGGAAAACGCTGATAGGCTTGACTAACAAAATGAACTGGCAACAGGCAAACAGAGAACACAGGTATAAATACACAGTGGATAATGAGGGGAGATGAGAGACACTTGGTGGGGGGTGGAGACAAGCACAAAGACAGGTGAAACAGATCTGGGTGTGACTCTGCAGGTGATGGATTTGTTAAGGAAGGTATGGGAATTGCTTATTTTTAGGTGGTTGTATGCATTATTTGATGTTTTATGCTGTACTCTCTCTCTCTGGGTGTTGCCTCTAAACTACTGGGCATGGTGATTTATTGTCCCGTGGCCCCTGACATTCTCGCATAACAACATCCAGCTGGAGCAAGGCTGTCACTCGCTTATGTGATTGTGGGTGTGTGACCTCGCCAGGTGACTCATACGCAAACACACACACGCACACACCAGTAGGAGTCACCAACCTACGGGTCAAGTTTGTAAAACGTAACTTTCCGTATTGAAAACATTGCCTGAGCCATACCATCCCTCACCCAGGCAGATGCAGAGAAACTCATCCACCCCTTCATTTTCTCTTGGATCAACAATGTACTGTTTGGGGTCTCCCAGCCAATTTACAACAGAGACTTCAACTAATCCAGAACAGTGCTGCCAGGACCAAGAAGTCAGATCACATCAACTGGCCCAACTCCACTGGCTACCGGTCAACTACAGGATCGACAGGATCTAAAGCGTTCCACAGGGATGCTGGCCCATGTTGACTCCAATGCTTCCCAGAGTTGTGTCAAGTTGGCTCGTTGTCCCTTGGGTGGTGAACCATTCTTGATACACACAGGAAACTGTTGAGCGTGAAACACCAAGCAGCATTGCAGTTCTTGACACAAACCAGTACGCCTGGCAACTATTACCATACTCCCGTTCAAAGGCACATAATCTTTTGTCTTGCCCATTCACCCTCTGAATGGCATACATACACAATCCATGTCTCAATTGTCTCAAGGCTTAAAAATCTATTTTCAACCTGTCTCCTCCCCTTCATCTACACTGATTGAAGTGGATCTAACAAGTGACATCAATAAGGGATCATAGCTTTCACCTGGATTGACCCGGACAGTCTACGTCATGGAAAAAGCAGGTGTTCCTAATGTTTTGTACACTCAGTGTATATTTTTAAATAAGTCAGTAGAGCTTTGAGATAAATCTGTAATGAAAAGCGTTATACAAATTAAATGTATTATTCTTATTACTGTTATATATGAACTTACACACACTCACATCATCTAAGGTGTTGGGGGGAGGTGTCGCTCCACAGATTATGGCAAGGTGATAGGTCGAATGTTTGGGAGGGGGCAGGGAGAGGTAAAATGGGGGACAGAGCACTTTGGGTAATTGGTTATTGTCCCTTGGGACAGGGGGAGAGACATGACATCATACAGTCAGAGAGAGAGAGAGAGAGAGAGAGAGAGAGGGAATGGCAGATAGAGAAGACAACCATTTTTGATTTTCACAAAATGTGTGTGTGAGTGTGGGGCTCAGGTGGGTTCTACCCTAATACGCTTACTGAAACAAGACCATATTGACCACACACTCACATAGATGCACATACACGCACACACACACACACACACACACACACACACACACACACACACACACACACACACACACACACACACACACACACACACACACACACATCGAGGAATATGAAGTGTTGGAGCTGGGGAAAGAGAAGAGAGAGAAGGGAAAGTGAAAGAATGCAAAGGTAAGGAGGAGTGTAAGGGTGATGAGGTGGAGAGAGGGCCCAGAGGGTGAGGAGGCTATCTCCTACAGTGCACAGCTTAGGGTCTCTGTGGTTAATGTCTTCTGTGTGAGAGAGAGAGAGAGAGAGAGAGAGAGAGAGAGAGAGAGAGAGAGAGAGAGAGAGAGAGAGAGAGAGAGAGAGAGGGAACAAGGGAGCAAGAGAGAGGCACTGGGGTGTGTGTATGCGTGCGTGTGGGTTGGATTTTAGCAAGGAGTAAAATGTTTGTTTCGGAGCTGTTACTGCATTGCTGTTAACTGTAAATTTGGGCCACTCAGCAAATGGAGCCAGCCATACTCATACGAGGGACAGCGAGAGAAACCTTGCTTGCCTTCTTAAATACACCTGCAGTGCAGACTAACTGACTATGGAAGCTCAGTCAGAGATGGAGAAACACAACTTTTCAAGCATAGGGGAGTTGTGTGTGTGTGTGTGTGTTTGTGCATGCGTGTGTGCATGCATGTGTGTGTATGTGTGACCAGGGTTGGCGAGTAACGTATTACATGTAATTATATGTCATCAGTTCAATGTAAGGGATTACAAACATCCAGGAACTGTAATCTGTTACGTTACCAGCAAAAATATTGTAATCAGATTACAGATACTTTTGAAAATTGAAAAGGTAGATGATTACTTCAAGGATTACCTGTAAATCTTTGACACTTCTCTGTTTTCTCAATTACATTCAAATCAGCATTGGAAAAAGGCGTAAAGTTAAATGTGTTCAATGTTAGCGAGTCTGAACTTAATTCAAAGACCACTATGATGACACTCCAAATGTGTTGGATGGATCGCAGGAAAAGAGCAGGAATAGGCTTTTGTAAGCTACAGTCCAAGCTATTTCTTCTAATGGTGCAACTTCTGTCGGCATCCAAAGTTATCCAACTTGAATAAACGCTTGGAGGTAAAGATGGCAGCAGTGGTGTAGTCACTTATTATTGATATCTACATAGCACATGGATGTGAATCCATTTGTGGACATTTCTCCAGGCCCATCCCTCAGCTTTTCAACAAAACAGAGCAATGTTATTGTTATTGTTATTGCCCTTTAAACAGCTGCATATTATCAAGATATCAAAGTGTCACCAACAAGAAGGTAAACAATAGGCCTATACAGTGGCAATTTTAGCATGTAAATCTTGGTGGGGAAAAAAATAGAATTGTGGGACGATTGCCAGCAAAGCCACTACACAACACAACACTAAACAATACATGAACTGCACAATACCACTGCTCCACCTGTCTAACAGCGGAGCCTTGTCTGGCAGTGAAACTGTTAATTCAGCCTCATTTACTGCCTTAAAAAAAACTAACTGATATGGCTGACTTGCTTTAACGAATGTGGTTTCTACTGACAATTGAGATGTACAAACTATGGCATAAGGGGATGACAAGAGGATAACAGGCAATCCGTAATTTCAATGAAAACATTTCTTAATTTTTAATTTCACCTGTATTTAACCAGGTAGGCCAGTTGAGAACAAGTTCTCATTTACAACTGCGACCTGGCTAAGATAAAGCAAAGCAGTGCGACAAAAACAACAACATAGTCACACATGGGATAAACAGACGTACAGTCAATAACACAATAGAAAAATCTATATACAGTGTGTGCAAATGTAGTAAGATCAGGGAGGTAAGGCAATAAATAGGCCATAGTGGGAAAATAATTACAATTTAGCATTAACACTGGAGTGATAGATGTGCAGATGATGATATGCAAATAGAGATACTGGGGTTTAAAAGAGCAACAACAACAAAACAACAGAAAATAATATGGAGATGAGGTAGTTGGGTGGGCTATTTACAGATGGACTGTGTACAGGTGCAGTGATCGGTAAGCTGCTCTGACAGCTGATGCTTAAAGTTAGTGAGGGAGATATAAGTCTCCAGCTTCAGTGATTTTTGCAATTTGTTCCAGTCATTGGCAGCAGAGAACTGGAAGGTAAGGCGGCCAAAGGAGGTGTTGGCTTTGGGGATGACCAGTGTAATATACCTGCTGAAGTGCGTGCTACGGGTGGGTGTTGCTATGGTGACCAGTGAGCTGAGATAAGGTTGGGCTTTACCTTGCAAAGGCTTATAGATGACATGGAGCCAGTGGGTTTGGCGACCAATATGTAGCAAGGGCCAGCCAATGAGAGCATACAGGTCATAGTGGTGGGTAGTATATGGGGCTTTGGTGACAAAAACGGAGGGCACTGTGATAGACTACATCCATATTTGCTGAGTAGAGTGTTATTTTGTAAATGACATCGCCGAAGTTAAGGATTGGTAGGATAGTCAGTTTTACGAGGGTATGTTTGGCAGCATGAGTGAAGGAGGCTTTGTTTGCGAAATAGGAAGCCGATTCTAGATTTAATTTGGGATTGGTTAATGTAAGTCTGGAAGGAGAGTTTACAGTCTAACCAGACACCTAGGTATTTGTAGTTGCCCACATATTCTAAGTCTGAGCCGTCCGGAGTAGTGATGCTAGTCGGGCAGTCGGGTGCGGGCAGCGATCAGTTGAAGAGCATGCATTTAGTTTTACTAGCATTTAAGAGCAGTTGGAAACCACGGAAGAAGTGTTGTATGGCGTTGATGCTCGTTTGGAGGTTTGTTAGCACAGTGTCCAAAGAAGGGCCAGATATATACTGAATGGTGTCGTCTGTGTAAAGGTGGATCAGAGAATCACCCGTAGCAAGAGCGACATCATTGATATATACAGGGAAAAGAGTCGGCCAGATAATTGATCCCTGTGGCACCTCCCATAGAGACTGCCAGAGGTCCGGACTACAGGCCCTCCAATTTGACACACTGAACCCTATCTGAGAAGTAGTTGGTGAACCAGGTGAGGCAGTCATTTGCGAAACGAAGGCTATTGAGTCTGACAATAAGAATGGGTGAGGCGGGTTGCAGGAAAGTATATTTAGTTTGTAGATGGAAAGTGAGATTAAAATATATATGGAAAAATGAAAAACAGACTATTTACACGGGACAAGACAAACACACGTACGACTGCTACACCATCTTAGATTGATGAGTGAGCTAAGATTGACGTAGTCAATATTACTATTCGGCACTTTTGAAATGTACAGCGGCAGAATTCAGAACATGGGCCGTTCTTACAGTTTTCACCCTGTACTCCAAGTCAGAAGTAGGATAAATAAAGGGTTTCATATAAACAGACAATGAAAGCTCTTACAATATTCGATGATTACATTTCTCAAAAACAGGTTATAGGCTACATGTGCACCACCAAGTCAGAACAGTAGGCGAAATTAAGAGGTAAAAATATACCAAATTATTAAGGTGAGGTACATGCAGATCTCCTCTAGAGCAGTGATGTTTTGGGGCTGTTGCTGGGCAACACGGACTTTCAACTCCCTACAAAGATTTTCTATGGGGTTGAGATCTGGAGACTGGCTAGGCCACTCTAGGACCTTGAAATGCTTCTTACGAAGCCACTCCTTCGTTGCCCGGGCGGTGTGTTTGGGATCATTGTCATGCTGAAAGACCCAGCCACATTTCATCTTCAATGCCCTTGCTGATGGAAGGAGGTTTTCACTCAAAATCTCACGATACATGGCCCCATTCATTCTTTCCTTTACACGGATCAGTCATCCTGGTCCCTTTGTAGAAAAACAGCCCCAAAGCATGATGTTTCCACCCCCATGCTTGACAGTAGGTATGGTGTTCTTTGGATGCAACTCAGCATTCTTTGTCCTCCAAACACGACGATTTGAGTTTTTACCAAAAAGTTATATTTTGGTTTCCTCTGACTATATGACATTCTCCCAATCTTCTTCTGGATCATCCATCTCTAGCAAACTTCAGACGGGCCTGGACATGTACTGGCTTAAGCAGGGGGACACGTCTGGCACTGCAGGATTTGAGTCCCTGGCGGCGTAGTGTGTTACTGATGGTAGGCTTTGTTACTTTGGTCCCAGCTCTCTGCAGGTCATTCACTAGGTCCCCCCGTGTGGTTCTGGGATTTTTGCTCACCGTTCTTGTGATCATTTTGAACCCACGGGATGAGATCTTGTGTGGAGCCCCAGATCGAGGGAGATTATCAGTGGTCTTGTATGTCTTCCATTTCCTAATAATTGCTCCTACAGTTGATTTCTTCAAACCAAGCTGCTTACCTATTGCAGATTCAGTCTTCCCAGCCTGGTGCAGGTCTACAATTTTGTTTCTGGTGTCCTTTGACAGCTTTTTGGTCTTGGCCATAGTGGAGTTTGGAATGTGACTGTTTGAGGTTGTGTACAGGTGTCTTTTATACTGATAACATGTTCAAACAGGTGCCATTAATACGGGTAACGAGTGGAGGACAGAGGAGCCTCTTAAATAAGAAGTTACAGGTCTGTGAGAGCCAAAAATCTTGCTTGTTTGTAGGTGACCAAATACTTATTTTCCACCATAATTTGAAAAAAAATTCATAGAAAATCCTACAATGTGATTTTCTGGATTTTTTTTCTCATTTTGTCTGTCATAGTTGAAGTGTACCTATGATGAAAATTACAGGCCTCTCTCATCTGTTTAAATGGGAGAACTTGCACAATTGGTGGCTGACTAAATACTTTATTGCCCCACTGTATCTCCCTGGAATATAACATAATTTATGCAGCAGCATACAAGACATTTTTGGACTCACCACTCATTGTTGAATTTGCGATTTCACAATTGTTGTGTGATGTTTATGTCCAACGGCCTATGAGCACCAACGCGTTTTATCTATAATTTTCCATCATTATTTCTCTGCATATGACAAAGATTAAAAAGGATTTGCCAGTAGATTATCGACTTGATTCATTATGATGACTGCTACCTAAGTCCAATCAAAGCTACTGTAGATATAACGTGATTTGATGTAATTTTATCTGTGGCCAATGACCTGGCCTTCTTGGATGGGCACTTCTAATGTAACTCTATGGCAGCACCCAAGGGGCTTAAATTATCAAAGTCTACCCTTAGACTTGGCGGTGACGTAGTGTCCCCATGAGTGATAGAACACTGAGCCAATCACGGCACAATGCTCCGTAATTGTTTCTGGCTTGCCCCAACACCACAGAAAGCACTGAGCTAGGTTGAAGCTGCCTTACTCAAGAAAACAAAAAAGAGACCATAGTTGTATACGGCTTTATTAACTCAACCATTTTTTTTTTACATAGTTCGTAAACTGATATGTGACACGTATTAACGTCAAAATAACATGCAAAACAGACAAGCCCCACCCCCCAAAAAATTATTATTATTTTTTACAAATTTCTTTGCTAAAAATGTGGTGCTCAAAACCAGCCCCAAATGCCCTGAATGACAGTCGCCACTGGGCCTATAGCAAATGCAGCATTCGGCATTCATTTTTCACATGCAAATAGCACTTTTCAGTAGTGCTCAAAGCATGCCATTCCATGAGCACAGCATTTTGTTTTTCAACTTGAATCAATGAGCCCAATCAGTCCTCCATGACAACTAAATCATAAACAACAGAGTAGGGCTGGCCAATAGGTCATTCGTTTTGGGGTTATGCTCAGGTAAAACAATTTGGCTAACCTATACTTCCATATTTCCAAGTCCTATTCTTGAAGATCAAGGGGTATAAAATTTATTGGAATGACTGGAATTCTGATAGACTTTGGTTGTTAATGTAAAGATATAATTTCATCTTATTAATATATGTAGTAGAAAGTGATGGGTTAGAAGAAGCCTACATAACCAACCCATAAAGTAAAAATTACCATCCATATATGGCCAGCTATGTAAACTTCAACATTGATTTATCCTGCAATAGACGTCGTTCAATTGGTAACATACATTTTGGTCTTCTTCTAATGCCTCTTAAGGGGAAAGAAATCTAAATATAACTGAAGGTAATCAGATTACATTACTGAGTTTGGGTTATCCAAAAGTTACGTTACTGATTACAATTTTTGACAGGTAACTAGTAAATGTAACTGATTACATTTAGGTAATAACCTAATTGTAGGGTAGCCTAGTGGTTAGAGCATTGGACTAGTAACCAAAAGGTTGCAAGTTCAAATCGCCGAGCTGACAAGGTACAAATCTGTCGTTCTGCCCCTGAACAGGCAGTTAACCCACTGTCCATATGCTGTCATTGAAAATAAGAATTTGTTCTAAACTGACTTGCCTAGTAAAATAAAGGTACAAATAAAAACCTACCCAACCCTGTGTGTGACCCAGCTGCTGTGAAGTAGCCCCTATACCCCCCAAGGACAAGCTTTGCTGGATAGGTGTTCAAATATGTATCTCTTAAAAGGAAAAAGGTCAATTCTGAGAATTTAGGCTACTGAAATTAATTTTGTAAACTGAAAGTTTTCATCGAAAATATACTGAAATTATTTTAATTACCTAAAATAATAACTGAGAATGAAAATGTCACTGTTTAAACGAGAAACCTACACAGATTATATTGAATGAATGTCCCCCCACTCCTTAATGTCCTCCACTCCACTCTACTCCAGTCCTTAAATTACTTGCCACAACTTGTCAGTCTAGCAATTTATCTTATCATAGGCAGGTCTCGCCATCTAGTGGTGAAATGTAACACTAACTCAGTACACAACGATGTTGTCACTGCAAAAGAATGCTATGCCAAAACAAGTCAATGGCAAAACAATCATAATGGACAGTTCGAAAATAACTCCGGTGGGAGGGTGGTCCAAAATAGGGAGGGTTGTCAAATTCTGTTATTTTTGCTTTGGAGAGGGTTGTGTGGTATTGTATTGGGAACAGGAGAGGGTAGTGCGTTTTTTTCCTTGTTTACATCTGTCGTTTTGCAGGTTTTACTATATAATTTCTTCCATCCTAGACAAATGTCCTCATCTGCTTGGATGAACCTCCCCTATATCTAGGTGTTTTGGTACTTCCCTTTTGGCCTATGCTTTTTCATGTGCTTACTATACCACAGGTCAATATAGTCTACCGGTCTAACTCTCTAACCTGCCTTCCATGCGCCATTCATAGTGGCAATAGTGGTAGGTATATAATTTGTCCAGATCTAGGCTAACTATCAATATAAAGGGAGTGGCTCCTAATACGTGATTGGGTCTTTTATTTCTGAGGCTCATAAATATGGCATCAAAATGCTGAAAATCTGATTTCCCCGAGCTGATCACTGTCTGCAGTCGGCTCTGATCGTCGTGTAATGAAACAGGCAGAGTGAGTGAGCTCGTCCGTCCGTAGACCTGCGTAGCATCGACTGAGCCAAAAAAAGTCTATATCCACATTTTTCAATACAGTTATTGTTATTTGTGGTCGTAATCATAATTTTTTAGTTAATAACATTTTTACAAGGGGAGAGTTATGTGAGAATATATTTAACATTGGGTGGGGGGTGTATATTTTTTAATGACAGATCAAGTTGCACAACCACCAATGACTCTCTGTTCCATTACATTACACAGTCATTGTCTGCTGTACAGGGGAGTTTTGTGAAGAGCCAATCTGAACGTTAACAAGTCTCACTTTTGTTACGGTTTAGGAAGCACAAGGACCTTATATTTCATATCAGTGAGAAATGATTTTCTAAAAACAAAAGGTTAAATTGATACACACCTTGATAGGGTTAAGGTTAGTGTACCCACAATGCCATATCTACATGTTACAGCACTTGTTTACGGAAGACAGAGGCGACCACCTTTGCTAATGAGCTATCTAGCATGCTCCAAACAACTTTGTGTAAGCGTAATTTGGGAAGTTTAGTGGAAGTATAGTTTCGTTGGATGGAGGAACCAATAGCTGTATGGATTTTCGCAAAACCGCTACAGTAAGTGTATATTTTTTATTTGAAGGATCCTTTATTGCTGATGAAAGATAAGAGCCATGTGTTTCGAAAACCGTAGGAACCTTGAAAGGACTCCTTGTCATATCGTAAGTTTCTCAGAGTTCTAGCCAGATCAGCTCATGCAGTTCAATGGTTCTCGGTCTCTCCTTAGTCACGCTGACGTTTACAATTCTAATTCATTATTCATGTTACAGAATCGAATGATTACTAATAGTTACATTTGTCTAATTATTCATTATATCTGTTACATAATGTCATAATTACGTTTCAGGGTGGAATTTTTTTAGTCATTACCTTTCAGCATATAAATTCCCTTATCAGTAGCACTTTAATTTCCTTCTGACTTTGTAATATGATGTATTTCTGGAGTAAGATAAGTATTTCTCGGATATAACGCTGCATTTGAAATTGTGTTTTGAGGGCGAGTGCAAATGATAGGGCCAGGTAGCTAACAAGACAACTAGTTAGCCTCGGCAAACAGAGAAACTGACCGGATGTTTAATCTCATGTTTTTAGCTTCCCATATTATCTCTGCGTGTTGGCTAAATTACTGTAGCTACTAGAAATATTTGTGTTTTTGTTTGTTACTTTATATTTACAGCTTGTAGCAGCACAACCAAGGGGGAGGAGAATGGGCCTGCCAAGAAAACAAAATAGCCTTCCAAGTGGAAAGTAGAGGTTTGGAAGAGAAGGATGCAGGGTAAATCCTACTTTGGCAGGGAAAAGATAATTGAGTTGACTATGGCAATTCATATCTGCATTGTTTGCTTATTTATTACATACATGATTCTTACCAGAAAATTTTTATTCCATGCTGAAATGTCTGATTTGCATACTAGTAACATGATTAATAGTGAAATTGCGATATGAATGGTTTTACTGTTGTACCATTTACCTGATACTACTTGATATTTCAATCTGTGTAAAAAATTAAACATCACACTCTGTGTAAACATTTTTAGGACGCATTCACAATCACATTTACTTGAAATTATATTGTGAAATAAATGTTCATTCATGCTATTGAAATTGTGAAATTATTCTAATCTCTTGAGTACCGTCTACATGTTTATGAAACTGAGCACTACGATAGACATTAAGTCAAATTTGAAAAATACAGTAATTAACACTGTACAGCACGGGAGGGTCGGAGAATGAGTCCAAATAAAAGTTTGCGAAACGTAGCGCGTACAGTAGGTCACTTCTTGAATACGTACTCCATTTGTACTTATTTTGAAGCATGCAAAGATGCAAGCATGCAACAACAACAATGTGTGA